>NC_088879.1:18799037-18831537 GCF_032884065.1 Artemia franciscana | reverse complement strand
TCTGCTGAGGGGGGATTGTACACAGGCAGAATTCTCTTTGAGGAGTTTCCTGGGGAATTTTACACTGGGGAGGGAGAGGGAAGGGTATTTCTTAGCATTTGATTTGATTTAGATGATTTTGAGACATGGTCAGAAATAAATTGAAAAACAAGTATTTTTCAAATGCAAGTAAGGAACAACATTAAAACTTAAAACGAACAGGGATCATTCTGTATAAGGGGGACTGTTCCTCCTTCAACCCTCGCTCTTTACACTAAAGTTTTACTTTCTGCCACTAGTCTTTAAGAAAGACTACTCAAACGCAAGGAGCATTGAGTTTGAAGGAGCAGAGGAAGGGGCAACCCTCCTCATATATGAAATAATTTCTGTTCGCATGAAGTAATAATTTTGACCCTTACTTTCAGTAGAAAACTTGTTTTATAATTTAGTGTGTACAAGCTCAAGCATAATTATTACAAATTCTTGGGAAAAGAGATACTCAAAACATAGCAAAAGGCACGTCTAATAACTACGCCCCTTGAATAAGTGCAACTTTACATTTTAATCAGAGACATTTCTTCTGGCTTTTGTGTGTGTCAATGTCTTATAAGTGACCGCTATTTGAGGTTCCCCGATAAAGTAGAACTGAAGAGACAAATTATTTTGAAATCGGAATCGGTTTCATCACCCCAGTTTAAAGGAATTTTCAGAAATAGCAGCCTGACAGCAAAATTTCAGTTTTAAAGTAAATACAGTAGTTTACGCTTTGTTAAAATTAAATAAAAAAAACAAGTTTTTTTAACTGAAAGTAAGGAGCGACATTAAAACTTAAAACGAACAGAAATTACTTCGTATATGAAAGAGGCTGCTTCCTCATCAACGCCCCGCTCTTTACGCTAAAGTTTGACTCTGTCTCTCAAATCTTCTTTTTAAAACAGTAAAAAACTTTAGCGTAAAGAGCGGGGCGTTGATGAGGAAGCAGCCTCTTTCATATACGAAGTAATTTCTGTTCGTTTTAAGTTTTAATGTCGCTCCTTACTTTCAGTTAAAAAAACTTGTTTTTTTTATTTAATTTCTGAACGTTTTTGAATCAATGCATGTTTTGATTTTGGCTCTCCGCAGAGGAATAATTAAAACGAAATTTGAATTTTTTTTTTTGGCTAAATGGCTTTCTCATAATTTTGATCGAATGATTTTGAGAAAAAAGAGCGGGGGAGGAAGCCTAGTTGCCCTCCGATTTTTTGGTCAATTAAAAAGGCAACTAGAACTTTTAATTTTTTACGAATATTTTTATTAGTAAAAGATTTACGTAACTTATAAATTAGCTTACGTAAAGAACTTTTGTATTCTCATATTTTTATTACATATATGAGGGGCTTCGCCCCCTTGTCAGATCCTCGCTCTTTACAATAAAGCTTAAATTTTGTCCCAATTCATTAAGAATGACCCCAGAATCACAAAAGCCGTAGAATAAATAGTTGAAATTACTAAAAATACTTTACGTAAAGAGCGAGGTATTAGGAGGAGGTGAGTCCCTCAAATGGGTAATAGTTTCTGTTTTTTTTAAGTTTTAATGCTGTTCCTTACTTCCAGCTGAAAGAACTTTTTCATATTTATTTTTTCATTGTGTTTTTAAATAATGCTAGTAAATCCTGCGCTCCCTTCATGGAGATTTTCTTCCCCCATGACAAATTATCGATGGAAAGTTCCCCCAGCATATTCCCCTCTTCTCAACCCCTCCCCCAACCAAAAAAATCCTCCTGAAAACGCCTGTACACTTCCCAATAACCATTGCTATATGTAAGCATTGGTCAAAGTTTGTAACTTGTTGCCCCTCCCATGGGGACTGTGGGGGAGTAAGGCGTCCCCAAAGACATAGTTATAAGGTTTTTCGACTACGCTGAATAAAATGGCTATCTCAGAATTTTGATCCGTTGACTTTGGTAAAATAATTAGCGTGGGAGGGGGCCTAGGTGTCCTCCAATTTTTTTGGTCACTTAAAAAGGGCACTAGAACTTTTCATTTCCGTTAGAATGAGCCCTCTTGCAACATTCTAGGACAACTGGGTCGATACGATCACCCATGGGAAAAAGAAAAAAAACAAAAAAACAAATAAACACGCATCCGTGATCTGCCTTCTGGCAAAAAATACAAAATTCCACATTTTTGTAGATAGGAGCTTGAAACTTCTACAGTAGGGTTCTCTGATACGCTGAATCTGATGGTGTGATTTTCGTTAAGATTCAAAGACTTCTAGGGGGCGTTTCCCCCTATTTTCTAAAATAACGCAAATTTTCTCAGGCTCGTAACTTTTGATGGGTAAGACTAAACTTGATGAAACTTATATATTTAAAATCAACATTAAAATGCGATTCTTTTGATGTAGGTATTGGTATCAAAATTTCATTTTTTAGAGTTTTGGTTACTATTGAGCCGGGTCGCTCCTTACTACAGTTCGTTACCACGAACTGTTTGACACGAACTGTTTGAAAGGGAATATAGACAGTTCTTCTTAAAATCCCTTTTCTTAATCTGATCGAACAGTTCCTGGTAAGAAACTGCAAGCAAGGAGGGACTTGGCAAGGTAACCAAAACTCTAAAAAATGAGTTTGATAACAAATGATGCATGAAAATAAAAGGCTTTTCATGGTGATTCCAAATGTGTAAAATTGATTAAATTGAAGTTACCTGTCAAAACCTACGAGCCTGGTAAAATTTTCTGGATCAAATAGTTCGTGGTAACGAACTGTAAGTAGGGAGTGTCTCCACCAAATATTAACCGAAACTCTAAAAAACAGAATTTTGATAACAATAGATACATAAAAAGAACTGGCTTTTAATGCTGATTCCAAATATATAAAATTCAATAAGTTTAGTGTCACCGGCGGATCCAGGGGGCCGGAGGGCCCTGCCTACCTCCCCCCAAGATTTTTTCTGGTGCTCACTTTCCCTGTTTTTTTTCTTTTTTCACTTTTTTTTAGAATAAATTTGTCATTTTGGTTAATTATTGGCACCTTTGTCACATTGCCCCCTCCCAAGATTTTGCTCATTGGCGCCCTTGTCACATTGGGTCCCCCCAAATTTTGTTCTAGATCCGCCCCTGTTAAGTGTTACCCATTAGCAGCTACGGGCCTGAGATTTATGCCAGATACTAGAAAAAGGTGGTTAAACACTCTCAAAAAGTCAAGGAATCTTCATGAAAATTACACCACCAATCTACTGTAGAGGTCTTAAGCTTCCATATGCAAAAATGTGGAATTTTTTATTTTTTGCCATTAGAAAGATCATGGATGCGTAGTTTATTTGTTTTTTCATGGGTGATCGTATAGGACCAAAGGTTATAGAAGGCTTGTAAAGGGCTCATTCAAGCAAAAATTAAAGATTTTAGTACCCTTTTTGAATGATCAAAAAGATTCTAGGGAAACTAGCCCCCCTCTCACCCCCCTAAAGTCATCTGATCAAAATTTTGAGATAACAATATGTACAGTTGAAATGGCAATAACTATGCCTCTGGGGATGGTAAGCTCCCCATAGTCCCTGAAGAAAGGGCTGCTAGCTATGAGATTTTCCCATCTTCTACATATTATTGGGAAGTATGCAGATATTTTTGGGGGAGGAGGGGAATTTTCCACAAGGGGTATTTTCCACGGGGATAATTTTCTGTGGTGAGGGAAGTTTTCGGGGGTGAATTGTCGTAAGTCTTGTATCACTAAAAGCATCCATTATAGAAAAAAAAATGAAGAACAAGTTAGAAAAAAATAAGAAAATGACAAACTACCCTGAAGCCAAAGTGAAAGGCATTTAAAACTGTTTTAGAATTTTAAGTTAGTTTTATGGCACGTAAAGCTAGCAATTGATGAAACTAACCATCGACCAAAGTGAAAATGACTGAAAAATTGGAAGGCTATGGATACACTGAGAACAGCGAAAGAGACGAAGCCTGCTTGTCAAAACATCAAAGCCACAAGTAAAGATAATTGACTTCTTATGCATTTATTAATTTAATCAAACCTTTTATGGTAATAAACGGCAGGTAAAGAGCGACACTTGCATATAGTATACGACACTCAACAGAATTTTGAAAAGAACACATACATTCAAAGCACTTAACTAGGGATAAATCATTTTATTTGATGACAGTGAAACAATAACAAAATCTCTGGATATGTCGATCACATACATAGTGGTATTTTCTGCAAAGTATTTTCTTCTGAGGACTGTCATTGTAAATGTGGCCAAAATATCAGAGATTTTGTTGTTGTTTCACTGTCATCAAATAAAGGGATTTATCCCTATTGAACTGCTATTTGAACGTCATGGAAAGGCAGTGTGGTCTTCAAAAACACCTAACAAATACATTAAAAAGATTTCCTCATGTGCAAATACCAAATGTGTAACTCATTAAGTTTTGAAGTTACCTGTCAAAATTTGTTTGCATAATAAAACTAGAAAATAATTAGAAAAGGAAAAAAATACCTCTGAGATTTTAACGAGAATCAAATTGAATATATATGAGAACTCTAGAGCAGAGGATGCAAGCAGAGGTCCAGAGCATAGGTTTCGTCTTTGAAAAAACTCAGTATTCTGTCTCTCTCGAGAGGAATCTTTGTTTATTGCTTTGGTTTGGTACTCTTATTTGTTTTTGTTTTTTTTTTGCTTTTCACCAATGGTGACTGAAACTAGCCGATGAGTGGAAAATATTGATAGGTGGTTTATTTGAACCTGAATTCAAAGTTATATCGACGTGTCCGGGCAACAAAAGAGATGAAACCCAAAACAGGACAGTGTTGATACTTTGCCATTTTGTTGGTGCAAAACAACAATTTGGCCAATATTTTGGGCTAAACAGAAAGTAGGTCGTTTTCGGTGGAGGTGTGAGGATGTCGTAAGGAAAGGTTTAAGGAAAATGGGAACTTCCTGGGAGAGCTTAAAGAGGGACGCTTTGAATAGATCGGATGAAAGAGGAGCATACGTAGCTGTGTTGGCCTCAGGTGGCTTAGTGCTGCGGTGAGTTGTTAGTAGTAGTAGTATAAAAACAACAATTTGACTCAAAAAGGCAAATCTTATTTAACATTTTGTTAAATCTTATTTAATAAAGTCCTAGTATGGCCAGTGTCGCTTCTAAAACACTTAATGGATATATAATACTAAAACACTAAAGCACTAACTAAAACACTAAACACTTAATGGATATATAAAGTAGCAAACGCTGGGGTGTTCAACGCTGCTTCCAGCATGACTAAGCGGACAAAATCTCGAAGCAAGGATGCAACAGTGGCACACCCTAAAAGTCTGATTTAGCAACGGTTATTATTTTCATAAACAATTTGCATTAAAAATATCTAACTGCAGTGCAATTTTATAAAATTAACCCTTCTGCTTAAACCTACTAATTAATATTGTACATAGTTAATATGAAAAATAAAATAAAATTGACGGTGCTAATACCCATTATGAGACATAAAACATTTTTAATGAAACAAACAGAATGAAATGCAAATATCTGAAAACTAAAAATATATCATTCATTTATTTGTATATATATATATATATATATATATATATATATATATATATATATATATATATATATATATATATATATATATATATATATATATATATATATGCCATAACACAAAACTGACTATTATAAATTCGTTTAATCATTTGAGTAGGCTACATCTTTATAAATATAAAGTTTTTTTTTATTTCGATCTGGTTGTACCATAGTTTACTTGTCTAATTTCATGCTATTGTAGCATCATACCGAGAATTATTCGTAAATTCAGGGGGAGGTTTGAGACCCTTTCATCTCCAAATTTCTTAAAAGAGGTGCTTTTTGATAAAAGACTTTAATACCCTTTCGGAATGAGTTGAATCCCAGCATGGAATAGCATCTATACCGCACCTAAGACTAAGCAAGTTTCGTAAATTGTTTCGTAAATTGTCTACTGAATTGCCCTAAAACTTCATTGAAGCTTTTTTTCAGATTTGATGCAATAAAAAATGGAATTGAGGACGTAGCGTGAGTTTTGTCAGCTACAAAAAAATTGATTGAATGGTCAATAGAGAGTTGTATCCTATGATTTCATATTAAAGAGTTCGCTCTAATCGCAACTGTTTTTAATTTTTTGACTTTTTTTGTTGAAACAGAAAATTGCAACTCTCAGCGATTAAGGCATCAAACTTGTTCTCATTAGTGAAAATCACTTGTTTGGCTAGGCACAGATGGATTAGCTCAAAGTGTAACAATTATAAGGCTGTCGAACACAACAAATTTAACGAGTGTGAATTTGATACTCAAGGCGGATGGCTGACTTTGTGACGCCACCAGGACCCTTTGTGATGGATTCACCGATTGTTCGAAAAATGAAAATAATTTTGCTTTATTTCCGTCCAAATGACTTAGATCGAAAACTACTTATAATTCACACGGAAAAATTATTTGACTTTAGTCAAAGTGATAGTACTGAACGTTTAATGACATTTATGAATGATATCTACAACTTAAATTAGAAAAAAAAAATAATTGAGAATTGGAATCATTCCACAACCCTGAGCAAAGTTTCAAATTTCTACTTTTTTGAAAGAAAAACTTTAAAAACGCTTCAAAATTTTTTATATGCATTTTATGCATTTTAATTATGTTTTCACGAGTCGGACACATATTTTTGGGGCGTGGGGTTCAGACCCCTTACCCCTCCCCCCTGGATGCGGCCTTTATTATTATATACTGTATTTTTCAAATTAAAGGAAGTTTGGCAACAGTGTCACCAGGAAATTTTAAAAGAAGGAGGGTACTACCCTAAGTTTTCTTTTATAGGAATCTACTTGGAGTTTTCTCATTTTCTCCTTTGATATATTTCTTAAGTATCATCTAGTTTCCAAAGAGGCGATCATCGTCCCCGGGCCTCTCCCTCGTGGTACTAATTTTTCTTAGGGGATAAATCTCTTAATTTGAAAAAAAAAACTTGCCTTAAAAATGCATTTTCGAGGTTTTCGTCACACCCCCTCCCCAAAAAATCTCAATGACTTACCAAAATTACACATATTATTTATGTTAATAATTTTTTATTACGGTAATAAAATTTATGCTAATTAATTAATATTTTTTTATTAATGCATTTATGCTAATAAATTTATCCTATTATATATATAATAAATTAAATTATATAACAAACTTATATAATAAATAAATAAATTATAAATATATATATAATAAATAAATTACATATATATAATAAATAATTATATATATAATAAAATATATTTCATAAATTTAATTATATAGTAAACTTTAAATTTATAATAATAAATAAAAAAAATTACGTATGGTAAATTGTTTATCAATTTTATTTATTATAGCATAAAAAATGTAAATATAAAAAAATTATTTATGCTAATAAATTTTTTATGTTAACAATGGCTTTTAACTCTCTCGATTGCATAGATTTGACCATAAAACAAAGATTATAGTTATACTTATATTGTTGTAAAATTGTTATTTTTAGAAGTTTTTTTCTTTTTTTTTACAAGGTTACATGTTCGTTACCACGCGTGGTTTCATAAAAGTGTTTGACAGTAGAACACTGCTTCCCTTTGCATTGCTTCATGTGACTCATAGAGATTGCAAACATTGCATCTTTTAGAGTCAGCCTGTTTAAATACAGTGGAATCATTCAAAAACATTGACTCAGTTTCTCTTTATGTAATTAAATCCAGCACCTATATAACCCACTCGGTTCTTATCTTTACATGGCAGTCATCAAGAACCAATGACCCTGCAACATCAAACAAGAAAAAAACCATAATGATAAGAAGAAGAAGAAATAAAGACATAGCCTGGATAAAAATTGATATCCTACAGATTGAAATATTGCGTTCTGAGTGAATGGCTGACACTGTTGCAATTTTTGCAGTAGTCCGACGCCAGAATTCCTAAACGAACATGTGGTACTCGAAAACGATTGATGGGAGATACTTTTTGCTTGTCTAGAGTTCCATGCTAAATTTTGTGCTGTCTTTCAATTAAACTTGTCATATCATATGCGTAATTTAATTTTGATATCATTCTGGCAAATAAACTTGAAAAGAATGGGAATGTCATTTCTATTTTCTTTTCGGGGACAAGCACATACAAATCCATTAGAAGAGATGGGGGGTATCCTGACATAAACGCTGATATGAACCCTTTTCTCTCAAATTACCCTCTTTTGTGCAATATTTTAGCTTGGGGCGTGATATACCAATCCTTCCCAAAATGACAAATCATGTGCTAAAAATTTGTTAAGGACCTTTGGCTTGTAAAATAGTAATCAATTTTTGTTCAAATCAAATGAAAAATACTTTTTTTTTAACTTAAAGTAAGGAGCGACATTAAAACTCAAAACAAACAGGAACTATTTCGTAAATGAAGGGGTTGTCCTCTCCCTAACGCCTCGATCTTTACGCTGAAATTTTTTATTGTTTTAAAGAATTGAGTTGTGAGAAAAAGTCAAACTTTGGCGTAAAGAGCGAGGCGTTTAGGAGAGGAGAGCCCTTTCATATATAGAATAATTTCTGTTTTTTTGTAAGTTTTAATGTCGCTCCTTACTTTCAGCAAGAAAAATTTCTTTTTTTTTACTTAATTTCTGAACATTTTCGAATTGATGCAGGTTTTCATTTTGGCTCATCGTAAATGAAAAATTAAAACAAAATTTACATACTAATTTTACTCTTTTGGCGAAATGACTTTTTCAAAATTTTGACCGGATGATTTTGAGAAAAAAGGACGGGGATGGGGCCTCCCTCCAATTTGTTGGTTGCTTAAAAAGGGTACTTAATTTTATTGAAGAACGTTTTTATTAATAAAAAATACACGTAACTTACCAATTAACTTAAGTACCGAATTTCTATATTCATATATTTTTATTATGTATATGGGGGGTTTCGTCCCATCGCCAATACCTCGCTCTTTACGCGAAAGCTCAAATTTTGTTCCATTTTTTTAATAATGACGCCTGAATCACTAAGGATTTAATTAGAATAAATAGCTCTTATAGAAGTACTAAGGAAACTTTAGCGTAAAGAGCGAGGTATTGACGAGGGGGCGAGACCCCTCATATACTTAATAATTTCTGTTTGGTTTAAGTCTTAATGTTGCTCCTTACTTTCAGTTGAAAAAACTTTTTTTTTAATTTGATTTCTGATTGTTTTTTAAGTAATGCTTGGAAATCCAGTGTCCCTTCATGGAAAACTCCCTTCCCCAATGAAGAATCTCTACATGGAAGGATCCTCCCTCGTAAATTTCTCCCCGAACCCCCACCAGAAAAAAAACCCACGAAAATGTCTGTATACTTCCCAACGACTAATACTATATGTAAACAGTGGCCAGATTTCACAACTTGTAGCCCTTCCCCCGGGGACTGTGAGGGATAACGTCATCCTCAAAGACATATTGCTATTAGATTTTTTGACTATGCTAAACAGAATGGTTATCTCAAAATTTTGATCGGGTAAATTTGGGAAAAAACGAGCGTGGGAGGGTTCCTAGTTGCCCTCAAATTTTTGGGTCACTTAAAAAGGGCACTAGAACTTTTAATTTCCATTCGAATAGTCCTCTCGTAATAGTCTAGGACCACTGGGTTGATGCGAACCCCCCTCCTTTGGAACAAATTAAACAAAAACAACAAATAAACACGCATCCGTGAACTTTCTTCTGGCAAAAATACAAAATTCCACATTTTTGCAGATAGGAGCTTGAAACCTCTGCAGTAGAGTTCTCTGATACTTTGAATCAAATGGTGTGGTTTCCATTCAGATTCTATGACTTTTAGGGGGCATTCTCCCCTTTTTCGAAAATAATGCAAATATTATCAGGCTCTTAACTTTTGATGGGTAAGATTAAACTTGATGAAACTTATATATTTGAAATCAGCAAAAAAATACAATTCTTTTCATGTATCTATTGGTATCAAAATTTTGTTTTTTATAGTTTCGGCTACAATTGAGCCGGGTTGCTCCTTACTTACAGATTCATCTTAATACTATTTTTTTTCCTGGGTTTGTATTGTTTAAAGTTGTTTTTTGTTCTCCGAACTTCGTTTGTAGTTGCATTGCGTTGCTATGGCCCGCAGGTTTTTTGCAATAAAACTTACCTTATGACTATGTTATTTAAGATACTGCCCTTTTTTAGTTTCAACTCTAGATACATTGGGATATAGAGCAAGTAAAATATTTTTTTGTAAAAATAACATTTCTCTGGTGCGGAAAATTAATAATGTCTTATGGAACACCTGTCAAGAGTTTTGTTTTGAGGCACTGGGTTGGAAGCGTATTTTGAGCGTACTCGACAAAATCGTTTTCAGGTTCTCCGTTTTTAACCAAGTCAAGTATATTGGGCACGTATTTTTCAAAATTGCAACACGCAAGGATAGCATGGGTGAAAATTGGTTCTGAGAAGACCCAAGTTTGTGCTGTACACGGGATTCGAAACAATAATCTGCGCAACCCGTGTCGAACTCAGTCTTGGATGAGGGTGGTCTGAAAACGGACCTAAGTATCATCATTTTTATGTTGAAGGATTTTGCTGAATATCAGTTACTCTAAATTTAAAAATGCTAAACTTATTCTGAAAATTGTAACTGAAAATGGTTGGTTTTCTGCTTCTGTATACACAAAACTAGAATACATCTACTTTCCACAATAGAAGTCTGCAAATCGGATGCTCACAATACAAGTCCAGAAATATCGATGCTTCTTGAAAGTATCGGTACTTCGGGAGATACATGGAAGTATTGTGCAGCTTTATTAAACCCAGCTCAGAAACCATTACAATTAGTTAAAGTTGTATGTTTAAAATTTATGAGTATTTGATTACTTCTGAAATATTTACCTACTCCCCCTCATCATTGTCAGTAAAGATCCACATACTATATCATTTAGGCGGAGCTGGAGGCAGCGTTACATTGTATTGAGGGCTTGATGTAGAACCAGATAGATGCTAGAGGCCTAGATGAAGTTACTACTGAAGAAACAGTCGGAAGGAGGGTCCCCACCCCTATTGGTGGATTCTGTTTTAGTGAATTTGTTCTTGCCTAGTGATTTTTCCTTACCTTTTGATTTATGGAAAAATTAGTTACTTTCCGTTTTTATTAGGATTGCACGAAAATTTGAAGAAAAAACACAAAAAAGGCTCGCTCCAGAATACAATTGATGTTGGCGTACTAGTTTTTGAAGATCGTAAAAAGTTTGATGTACCTCTGTGTCCATTCACTTGACTTTTTCTTTACTGTCATCTATGTCTACTACAGCTTCTAAACTAGCTCAATAAAGTACCAAGCTACCAGAGGGTAACCCAGCTGTGTTCACTTCTCTTCCACCCTAATCTACTTAAGGCTTCACTCTTCCCCTTCTCGTAACGTTCAAACCTAGTATAAATCCTTCCTTATGACCTTTTCCTACCTCATTCAGGGAAGACATGCTTTTCATTTGGCCCTAGATGGAAGACCAAAAAGCGCACCTTGTTACCTTTCATCCATAAAACATGTTTAGCAATCTTAACCTTTCATTTCATCCGAAACAGCGGGATCGAATTACATCTTTTGTACTGTATACTGTTTCATATAAGTTTAGCTAACAGATAACCTTAAATTACCATTTGAGAATTGCTCTGGAAAACATTTAACAAATCTTCTATGGCCTTCCGAAGCATCCACTGTTTCAGAACTATACTTGAGCAATGTCATTACCGTGGCTTCTAACATTCTAATCCAAGTTCGCAGACTTACCTTCCTATTCTGACATATTTTCTTTAATTGTGGAAAAATAGATTGTACCTTAGCTATAATAGGTCTTCACTGCATCCACCATCTTTACTTATTATACTAGCCAAGTAGGTGAACCTATTCACTTGATTGACTGCTCCTTACTTAACGTCAATTCTTCATCCTTATTTAATCCCAGTCTAAGTGACTTACTGTTCTTAACATCAATTTTCAGACTTGTTCTTCCACGCTGAACTCTCAGAGTCTCCAAAATCATTTCATACAGCTGAAATTATTATCTAGGACGCTAAAAGTCATCTGCATAATCCAAGTTTAGGAGAGTTTTACTATTCCATTTGGTTCAATGTTCTTCCGTAGCCTTTTACCACGTTCCGAAGAACCAATTCCATCAAATGATCTATGTAAATGGGAATAGAACGCAACCCTACTGGACTCCTGATTCCGCAACAAACCAACAACAAACTTCACTTTCCACCTTAATCACAGCAATGTTATTCTTGTGCATAGCGCCAACTACTTTAATACAGTTATATTGTATGCCCTACAAGGACGAGACCTTTGCTAAAGCTTATCTAACAGCTGAATTAAATGCCCGTTCATAAAATATAAAATAGAGGACTAAAGGCCTCAAGCAGAAATTTGCTTCCAATGGAAATCAAGCGTAATTATTAATCTCATTGTTATCACCCTTTTTTATAAAGGGATTCAATTTAGTGGTTTCAAAACCATTAGGTACTTACCCTTTTTAAAAATCCAGAATAATGTTTTTTAATGTCTCAACCACCATATTTCAAAAACTAATTCACCACACTTAGGACCTGAGGGCTTATTATTTTTCAAACCTTGTAGTATTATCTCCAACTCCTTCTCGCAAATCGATTATTCCTTTACTTTCATACTATTGAATTTGTCTATTCTTTTCTATACTATTTCCTGCAAGTTTATCACGCTTTATTGCATTTTCCAACGTTTCTTCAAATCTTTTTAATACTTCCTTTATCAGCTATTAAGGTACCGTTTCAACCTATAATAGCTGGGACAAGTCCAGACTGACAACCCCATCTTAGTTCATAGCATTCCAATAAAATGTCTTTTTATAATGCCGCCTGGCTGCGTCTTCCAGTCAATCAGCAATTTTTCCATGGCATCCAGTTCACATCTTCTTAATGCATACTTTAATGCTTTCTCTACTTCACTTATTCTCGAATGATGTAATATATCAGAAACTTTTTTGTACAAGCACGTTCTCTTTTACTAATCTTAAAGCATTTTTGCTATATTCCGAAATGTGATTCTAACTTTTATATCTAAGGCCTCTTCCCTGCTTGCCTAAAAATATTCCATCCATCTTCTATAAAGTCAAATTCTATTCTCTCCAGTTTCATTTCCAATTGTTCATGGATGGAGAATACCTCTTATTTCCTTGTGAAAACCATCTTAGACCTTTTTTTTTTAATAAAGACTTAGATGCAGACGTTGATATCTCCTGTAAATTTTGTTCTGGATTTACCCCTTCCCCCCCATTTCTTCAAAGGAAAACTAATACAGGTACCAGTGGCAATAACTCTATCCCATTTTTTAGCATATGTCATTTTACCATAAAGCTAAATCGTCTAATTGAGCGTCAGATAGGCGTGTCAACTTTTTTTTTCTGAAAATTAATGAATTGATCTCAAGAGGATCTCCGTCAAATTCCAAAACTCCCCAAGAACCTATAATAAACTTAAAGTGTCTATCATCAACTCCACTATGTGGCAAGGGGAGTTGGGAACAGTTGTAAAAACAATAAACGGAACCGCTTAAATCAAAAGGGTTGCCTGTCATTAGAAAATTGGCGCAATATTCTTTGGATGAACATTCCAAATCTTGGTATGATTTTATTCTAATATTTTCATGCTTGGTAAAAAAAAAAAAAAAAAAAAACATCAAACGTGTCTTCTAAACTAGCAAAATCTTTGGAGTTAATTCAACCCATTATAAAAATAATGAAGGTTAAGATGATGTCTAAGATCGTGTTTTAACAGAAACTTTTAAATTAGAATATGTTGTGATTCCTATCTATATTGAGCCATATTAGATTAGTATTTTTACATTTATTACCTATTATTAACTTTATTGGGTGTTATAAGAAGGCTCGAGTCTTAATAGTGTTTGTGATGATTACAAGATAAGACTTAGAATTGACAGAAAGATAGAAACCGTCTTTCACAATCAAAGACTGTTCTTGGTCATTTCATTTAACTGAAATTCAGAGCATTGGAACCGCACACTGAAGCTTAAAATTGGTAACTTTTTTATTGAGAATATTTTTTGCATCTGCGCATTCACCATTTCTTGACAACTCCATTAGGTCTTTCAAAAATATAAATTCTGATGAAAGTTACCTCTTTCTTACGATGGGACAATTAGCCCCCTTTCCGAGACCTTTTTTAAACTCAGGACGGTAAACGTGACCCACAACTATCATTCGTCTAATATATTATTCCCCATTTTGTACTATAATTTTCCATAAATAGTTTCAGAATTACCATTTTTAGAAACTGGACAGTGACTCTCATTTTTTTTTTTGGTAAATATGCATAGTTTTTACTTATTTTTCTCTGCAATTTCTTATTGTTTTTCATTTGTACCAAGGTTTCAGATACAATGAAAGTTTGGTTTTTTAGAGGCATACCAATTTTGGCTATAGGTTTAGCCATTTATTACTTTGAATATTCTTCATTGGCAATTGTTCGTGCATGTAAGTTGAAGTGGTATATTTGTAAGAAATTGCTTGATTAAATAGGCTGAGTTGCTTCAGAAGTATTATTTACGTATGTGCAGGTCATTTTATTCAAATTTGATTCAATGCTTTCCCATAGCCTTTGCTGTGTTCCGAAGGCGGAGTTAGCTGATTTTGCGGTTTTTCTAGAATTTTTTTGGCTGATTTCTTGTCAACAGTTGATCCAGAATGCCAAATAAAATCTATTCAAAAAAATGCTCTGTAAATTTTCTAGGGACATATTTGACTGATTAGGAGGGGAGAGGGTTATATTTTTGCCTTAAAGGGCCAAAAATTTTAAAATCAATTGAAATATCAACTCTTGGAGCTCTCTGAAGCCTTTATTCAAATAATTTATTTGGGAATTGGCTGACTGTACATTTTTTTTTAAGTAAAATGGCTAAACCTATTACTGAATTGAAATATCTATAAAAATCCAAAGTTTTCGTCTGTCTGACACTTCAGTACAATTGAGAAATATTGAGAACTAGTAGAGAAAAATAAGAAAACCATTTTTTTTAATCAAAATTTTGCGAGAATGTTGGTATAAATTTGACTGATGGTTTCGGTGCTTCACGGTTAGAATGTTGGTTTCGCTACAATTTTAGGTAAGGTAATGGTCCAAACTGAGAATAATGTACTCCATTTTCAAATTAACCATGGAAAGGATGGACCACTTTCATCACCTTGTAAAGACACACTCACAATGAGACTTTACTAATACCGACATTTAGCAAGCGTTAATTTGAACCAATCAGAGTTTTTCATAGAATGTTTCAGCCAATCCGAAATTCAACTAACTAAATCTTGGCACTATTAGTAAAATCTTATTGTGAATGGGCCTTAGCTATTTAAGAAACAACTACATTAACAACCAAAATTGAACTTTCTGGGGAGTTTAAAAGATCAAAATAGTAATATTCGGTAACAAGCTCATAATGGCACACAAACTTATGGTGTCACTGCCTCAGAGCCGTATAACAATCTTTCCTCTTTAATTTTCAGCCTAAGTGGAAAGAGACCAAGAATCTCTTCTTTCCTGCAAGTTGCCTCTTCAAATACCAAAAGTACGCTGACCCATTTTTAAGCTGTAAGCGTCGGCAATGGTATTCTTTGACTATTATTGGGAATCAGATCCTTACGTAAGCCGTCCTGGCCGAGTTGGTTGGTGCGCTGGATTCGGGATCCTTTGTCTGAGAGGACGCGGGTTCGAATCCCAGTGTACCCAATTCTTCAGTTGGGACGGGGGTCAGTGGCGTGACTCTGTAAGCTTAGCCAGAGTCGACCCAGCTCTAAATGGGTACCTGGAGAAATCTGGGGAAGGTAAACAGGAAGGGTGTGTGAAAGCACAGGATGGCTGGCCCCCAACCCCCCATTGCACTTCCTGGCTGAAGGGCCAAGAAACGGAGATCAGCACCGCCGGTAGGGACTGTAAAGTCTAATGCCGTATCCTTTACCTTTTTTTTAGATCCTTACATTGTTAGCCGCAAAAGCAGCTTCTCCGCAAATTTACAAATGTTCAATAATAGTATAAGAAAAGAGACTCGCCTATCTTTTCATCGGAATTCATTCCCTATTATGTCTCTCTCTGGGAACAAAAGGGCATGATCATCATTTAAAGTTTCTTTTGAGGATTTTCTGCTAAATGAAACAACTTACCCCAAGACAGTTGTTACCTGGCGAAACAACAATAAAGTTGATTCATTTTTCTTGGATATAATATTTAAAAGTTTAAAAGAATTCAATTAAATACAGTAAATAAAAAACAAATCAGCTACACTACAAATGACATCCTGCCCAAAGAAAAGGTTGCTAAAATACTTGCAGAGGGTCGGGAATGAACACCTATTAAAAAAATGAATAAGCACAGCTTGGACTTCACCGATTTACCAACCGAAATCCTTCATAGTTGTTGCAGTAGCCACAACCTTGTGAAGAGCAAATCACGGTCTACTGTAGCCTAAATTAAAAAAAAGTTTTTTAAGGAGTCGTGGATGCAGTACTAGCTGTAACTCTTGTAAAGAGCGAAACTTGGTCAATGGTAGCCAAATTTAAGATGACGAGTTTATATTGAAACTTTCCACTTACAAATATTTCCCACTTAGCACAAAAACGTTGACTTCCCAGAAAAACGAAGTCTTTCGAAGAAAAATGTGTAGTCCTATGAAAGCCTATGAGTTTTATTTTCGATATATATTTCCTGAAAAGACGAAGGATTTTGTTTCAAACATTCAAATTCACAAATTTGTACTCAAATTTAGTTATTTTTGTGGGTCTAACGCCATAATACGCAACGTGGGATCCAGACTCTACCGGTGGGAAACGGCAATATGTTGGTGGTTCATATACAAGAGGTATCCCCTTCGGCTGACAGTACTCTATTCTAC
Source organism: Artemia franciscana (assembly GCF_032884065.1). Lineage (NCBI taxonomy): Eukaryota > Metazoa > Arthropoda > Branchiopoda > Anostraca > Artemiidae > Artemia > Artemia franciscana. The sequence goes on along the minus strand of NC_088879.1, from coordinate 18,814,642 downwards.
CCCTAATTTCGAGAAAAAGTATTTTCCCTATGAATGAAGTCACATTCATATGTATTTAAATAGCGGAAGAAGATGCATGATAGCAATTGCTTGGACGTCATATAAAAGATTTGGTATAAAAAGAATAATTTTCATATTATAAAATATGCCTAGAGGATGGCTCGAAAAGAGGTACTAAGTTAATAGCCTTTTAAGCTTCCTTAAGGTGAATATGCTCAACACTTTGAGAGAAAATTTTTAAATATCATCAGGAGGAAATCAGAATTTTAGAAATGCCTAGGTTGGGGATGACCCAAAGTTGGCTGGGAACCACTGTTCTAAAGGGTAACGTTTAAAAAAAATCACTTTGGAAAGGTTCTCACTAATAAGTTAAAATAATATCAGTTAGTTGAAAAATTGAACTTATTAAGCTGTTTTCACTATCATTGTAAAACCAACCATGTAAGGATTTAACTTTATAATTTAAAAAATACCTATGCTCGTTTAAAAAAAAGCATGTTATGTCTCCTCCCCCCCCCTAATGTCGACATAACATTTGGTAGACCTAGTTATTGATTCGGTAGTTTTTAGGATACCCCCCTCATTGAAAAGTACTTTGGAATATTCTTCTTTCTCAATTTTTAGCTCTGACAAATGTATAAGCAACACAACGCTAGTGCCATCTCTTCGTTATACTTATCAAAACATTCACTTGCGGGCTATTGCAGGGTGATCAAAAGTAAATAAAAAGGGTGTCACTAAAAGGAAGTTTATATTGCCAGATGTCTTTTTTCAAAGTTCAAAAATTATCCTGCTTAAGTTTTCAGCTGCAAATTCAGTGAACAGAAAGAAGGAAGTACTTGGAAAGTTAGACATCCACTTTTCTTTCCTCACTTTAAAAAAGGCTGGCCTTATTCAAAAATTTTGGAAGTGGAATATCTGTATTATTGCGTGCTTTAACTGGTTCTGTAGTGGTGCAATGGTTCAAACCAGGTCAAAAATAAAATCACTAAAATATTGAGAGAAATAAAAAAAATGAGTAAAGAAATCACTAAAGTTAAATTTTGACCGCTTTCTTCTTAAAAGTGATAGAAAGGGTGCATCTTCAATAATTTTCAGTAGTTTGCAATAGTTTTCCGTAGGAAGTATTGTATTCTACATAGAACCCAAAAGAACACGGGCTCGTTGATGATGGTGATGCCGTTGTGGGCAAAAATCATTGTCATCCAACTGGAGGACAAATTGAAATATGGAAAAATTTGCCACAATAGGCACTATCTTGGTGACATACCAGGTCTAGGCAGGGCGTAACTAGCCAAAGTCCTTGGGTGTTGAGGGAGTAAATTTATTTAGTAACTCTTTTGTCATTTTTACTGACTGGTTTTGTATAATCTGTATTTCACGCAATGTCCATTTCTTCTATACCTTATAACGTGGTAAAGAATTACTTCTAGCAATGTTGTACCGTGAGAAGCAATTTTACAACTAATTAATCTCCTAGAAAGAGCACTTTGAATAGCGTTAAATAGTTTTTGACTCTTTAGAAGTAAACAATTTTGGTTTGTCAAAGAAATTTTACTTCTTTTACAAGAAGTTTAACTGAGTTTTACTAATTGTGCTGCTATTAGTTTCCATAGGATCTCGGTCTAAGATAGCCTGGGATTTTATGGTTATGACTAAGATAACTGATTTCTAAAGGAATAAGGATTTTTCTTGCAAGTAGCTTTAATACTTTTGAAATGCTTTCATAGCCATCATCTATTTTACGCAACAGACTTCGTCCAGTATTATAATGCATCCAGAAAAGAGGAGTCGTTCCAAACTATATCACACATACAATTTACAACTATTATGCTGATTGCGCCGGTGAATACAATACAACAGAATGATTTCCAGTCCTTCAATGATGTTCCTTCAGGGTATGAAAATATTGAAATTATTTGTTTAATTTGCCATTTTACTCAGCCATTCGGCTCGTCATCTACTTTCAGTGACACAGTCCACTTTTTACCCACATATTTTCTGTCTTCTTGTATCTGGATCTCGAGAGAAGAAGCATGAATGTTTTACTATCAGAAAGCATTGAGGACTATATGAGCAGGAACTGATCTGGAAAATTTCATTTTCTGTTGTTAGTCTGTTCTTTTGCATATAAAACAGTAATCAAAGTGCTGTAATAACTGTTTATTTTCCAAATAGCGGTATAAACTTCGTCAATATTATCATCTGTTTTCACTAGCCCCATCATTTTATTTATGAAATTCATCTTTTTCACTAATTTAGAAGTCGAGTTGAAAAAAATTGCTGTATCTATAGGCTGAAAGAGTTCGAGATTTTGGCAGACTGATTTTGTCATTTTGAGCTTTTAGTGGTGATCGTGTCAGTACTTTCATCTTCTTTGATTCATATTATGATCGTATTAATTTAACTGTTTTTTAATTAAATTTAAATGATGAACCAGCAAAACTACAATGCTTGGCATTATCATTTAACCGACTCGTCAAAAGTTTTGGAAGGGAGTTCCCCCCTCCCACTCACCATACGTGAAGCCTCTTGATTCACAGTTAAGATTGATAGCTTTGATCAATAGTATAAAGTAATGTGGCTGATTCAGAATCGGATAATGCTACATGGCACTTAATATAATCTCTTTAACCTGGTTAAATAGTTTTGTCATGTGGATCAGCTCAACGAGCTAGGGTACTTCGGTAAGAAGGCAGAAATATTGGGCATTGAAGGAAAAAATCACTTGAAAGAAAATAAAATAACAAGTCAAAATAAAATCACCGGGCAAGAAAAAAAATCACTAGAAATAGTTATAAATAACTAGAGATGGCGTCGTTAGATTCTATGATGCTTAATGATATTGGATCCGGAACTCAATCGTAACTGAAACAGAAATATATTTTGTGGACTAAATTTTAACTTAGTCCGCAGAACCTCATTCTCCCGTTATCTATTCTTTTAAAGAGGTCAATGTTATGGAATTGTGTTAGTTAGAATTCCTGCTGTAAGGCAAGGCACCTGATTCAGTCACCTTTGGAGGACCAGGAGCGTGACTGTATCTTAGATAATTGTAGAAAAATTGATATACCCCCTCTGGTAATCCCTCAGAGTACATAAAATAGCCTGTAATTACAATAGATGTAACTATCAGCAATGCAAATAACACTTACTCTATTCCATCTCTCTGTTTAACATAGATCTTAGAGTTAGATACGTAGTTTTACAGTTTTACAAGTAGTTCGAGGGCACTTTACACATCCTCCCCCCCCAATTGGTGCTGGTGGGGATACTCATACCATAAAATGTGAAGGTGGTTCACCTAAAGAATTTTACAGGAAGAACAAGAGAAACTTTTGAAGCTTCCGTTGCTGAAAACCCACATGTGTAACGGATTAACCTCTTACTTTGTTACCTGACCTTTTCCGTTTCATTTTTCTAGTGATTAAGATCATCTTTACACTTGGCCATCTTAAATATATGACAGACTGATCAACAGTAAAGGTAATTTAAAATAAAACCGTTTCCACCTTCATCAAGGCTTGAACTCAGTGAAAATTTCTAATTTAAAAGACAGCAGGAACTTTACCATTAATGGGACATTACGCAGCAAAGAGTAGGCTTCAAAAAACTAGCTCTTTATTTGGGAGGTTTCATTCCAGCAAACCCTACTTTAGGTGGTTTTGCACCCTCTGTGAAAAATTTGTGGCGACTTAAAAAAGAGATTTATCCACTATCCAAGTAGCTTTACCCTCTCTATCCATTTGGCTGCTGATGAAATTTTAAACAAACGAAGTACTCTAACCTTCCTAAATCACTCCTTTTCCCCCCAAGTGATACATCTGTTTATATGGGTTTAAGCTATAGACAATTTTTTGACTCTTGAATTTTAGAATATTATTCTGATTGAGACGCGTGCTCCCATATGGCTTTTTTTTTATCAGCGTTATATCTTAAATTAAGCCCCAATTTTAATGTTAAACGGTGCTTTTAAATTAGAGGATGTTTACTTAAAGATTTTATTTTGTAATCTTGTTGATCAACAATTCCTGACCTTTTTATCAAGAATTTTGTTTTTCCCATGCAGCAACAATTTGCAAAAACAACCAAAACCTTCAACATATAGTTTTGTTTGGAAATGAAAAGCTGTATAATAAGAAAATTGTCCAGTCTCGTGACTGTTAGATTTCAATATTATTAGTGTAACTATCATGCAAAATTTACAATTAAACATTATGTTTAATTTTGGCAGGATGCCATAAATAAGAATGTTGGGAAAAAGCACTCCATTTTTGAATCTTCTACTAGCATGTGTTGTCACCTCAAGAAATATATGGATATAATTCTAACTTTTCTAGAAGAAGATATTTAGAGCATTTTCCAACATGACATAAGCGAAGTACGGTATTAAGAACTGTTAAACATTCTTTTGGTTTTTACTAAATCTATTTCTTTTATTGTCAAATTTTAAGATGTCAATCTTTAAGAGAAATTTTTCAGAGAAATTGCCTATGGTTTGTTCTGGGTATACTGCTGACTAACCGTATTTCAAACAGCAGGTTGTACGAAAAATGTGGTTTAATCCCGCTTTCTAGGGCTATAATGGAAAAAGGTTGAGATGGCTAGGCCACTTTCTGCGGATGAAGGATGACAGATTGCAAAAGATTGTCCTTTTCGGCCAACCGTCTGGGGCTACACGGAAAGCAGGTCGTCCTTGTCTGGGTTGGGGGAGGATGTCATAAATAAAGATTTAAAGGAAATGGGAACTACCTGGGAGGGTGTAAAGAGGGAGGCCTTGAATAGATTAGGTTGGAGGAGGAGTATACGTAGCTGTGATGGCCTCAGGTGGCTTGGTGCCGCAGTGAGTTATTAGTAGTAGTAGTTGTAGTAATCATTGAGACGCTGTGGTAAAAGAGAGGAGAAATAAAATTAAATCTAGACATGATAGACTATATTGGTTATTCATCAACATATTGAAACGTGCTATAAATTGCCTTATGATCTTACAACTCCCAGAATTGGAACATTGAATGAGTAATGATTCTGATCTTGTAATATATACCATTTTTATTTATGAGAATGTTTGAGAGAAAACCTTCTAATCTCCTCCCTCCTGCAAAATAGAACGAACATTTTGTGAAGTGCCTACGTATTTTACCTTTCTACATTATGAAATCTGCAGAAAGACGAAGACTTTCACTAGGCTTGCTAGCTCTATGTACAGATATGAGCTATCCTGTCGATTTTAATCGAAAATTTGTACATTCTAAATGTTTGTGTTTTCAGGTCATAGCCAAGAAAAAAACGACATATGGAGACTCAGAAAAGAGCTATTTGAAAAAAGACAATATGATAAAAATGTTCGACCGACTAACCACGAGCATGGGCCGACTGAAATTATGCTGCAATTTACATTTGTAAGGATTAAAGTGGTACGTCAAACATTTTTCGTTTTTGATTAGCTTTGATTAGTTTAGAGTAAAAATAGTGTAATTAGTCATAATTTTAGCTAAAATTGATTTTGGCTTTCCTTGAGATCAAGTGGGAATTTTTTTTGCCAAATTTTCCTGTTTTAGTTTCTCATATTTTACCAATCAAAGAAGATATTTTGATCGTCCCTAACTCAATATTATTTGTTTTTTCAATACACTGGATCTATTTAACTTTCTAAAAAGCGATAAATTGTTCTCTCAAAAGCCATAGGGTAAGAAAAATCATCTTGCTACTGCCATTACGATTATAAATTCCTTTTATCACAATTAAATCACATTACCAAAACTTAAATCCGAGATGTTATTTCTTTTTTCAATGAACCACATCTACGTAAATTTATAAAGGTGATAGTTTGGCCTTTAAAAAACCATAGGGTATGAAAAATCATCTTGCTGCTGCAACTGAAATAATAAATTCCTTTAATCACAACTAAACCCCAGTATCAAACTCAAATACGAGATTTTATTTCTTTTTTCAGCAAACCAGATCTACACAACTTTCTAAAAGCGAAAGATTGTTCTTTCAAAACACTTTGTTCTTTTAAAGGGTAACGCCTTCCTTCTGGTCTAAAATGACTGGTCTACGTTTGTCGTTAAAACCAGTGCAGTAACCAATGCATGCACGTCTTGAAGGGATATGAAAGAAAATCCCCAATTGCAAAACCTGCGCTTGGTTACACATTTCGACGGCCTCAATGATGGCAGAGAGAAAAAAAAAGACATAATTGGGTTTTAAGCTCTATTTCGAAAATCCAAATAATGTTATTTCGTAATTTACTTTCACTGTTATAAACATAAATAAAATTCATAATTATTCCTTAATAAGCTTTGAATTCGAATGGGAAAATCTTTTTCACTATGCAGTTTTTATAGCTATTTTTTTTTATTTCACTTATTAGGTGGACGGGAAGGGGGAGCATTCTCGGAGGGGGATTTAGACAGTGTGCATCAAATTATGGATTATTGACAAGGGGGATGTCATGGTAACTATTTATGTTTCAAACCCTATCCACTGTGGATATGACATAAAAAGATCCTTGGTGTTATACGCTACCTTAAGATGGCGTTATTAAGATGAATTTATTCCAAACGTATACTGTAAAGCATTAACTTTCAAATGAGCTCTTAGACAGCTTTTGACACTGTCTTAGGTATCCCACTAAATATGGAAAAACAAAAAGATACACATTACGGTTTCAAGATCTTTTTCGACATTTCAGGAAAACTGTTTTCGTTATTAATTTTTTCTGTTAAGATAATCATTTTTATTCCAAAGTTACTCCATTTTTATTCTAAAAGCAAAGTTTAAAAATTTTTTTATTAGAATATTTTTCAAAACTTGTTTCCCCTTGTTAAGATGGCTGGGCGGGGAGTTTACAAAAGGAGGAGTTGTAAACTTCCAATGTTTGAAACAATACTTAAAAAAGTGCCATGTCTGGCACCATGTCACTTAGAGATGGCGATATTGAGGCACATGTATAAAATGCATGTATATATGAATACAGTATCTTTTAAATGAGTCACTAAACATATCTCTATGACATTGCGGTAGCCTTCTAGCCCTGGTAAGAAAAAAAGGGGACACATCGATGTTACCCTTCCGAAAACGTTATTTTCCCTGTTGTTCAGGGTGAAGGATTGTGATTCTTTTATATGAGGTATTCAATCATGGTGATTCTATTTTTGTTTCGACACACCACCATTTTTAGAGGTTCGAAACTCTTTCAAAATTCTTTCAAACTTGCTCTTACGATAAAATTTCAAACAGTTCGTGGTAACGAACTGTAGTAAGGAGCGACCCGGCTCAATAGTAATCGAAACTCTAAAAACGGAATTTTGGTACCAATAGTTACATCAATAGAATCGCATTTTAATGCTGACTTTAAATATATATTTTCATCAAGTTTAGTCATACCCATCAAACGTTACGAGCTCAAGAAAATTTGCCTTATTTTCGAAAATAGGGGTTGTCCCCTCCTCAACGCCTCGCTCTTTATGCTAAAGTTTTCTATTGTTTTAAAAGTTAGAGTTGTGACAAAGAGTCAAACTTTAGCGTAAAGAGCGAGGCATTGAGGAGGGGAAAACCCCTTTCATATACGGAACAATTTCTGTTCGTTTTAAGTTTTAATGTCGCTCCTTACTTGTAGTTAAAGACACTTGTGTTTTTTTTTTTTTATTACTATTGAGGTCAACCAGAATAATAGCTACCATTCCTGATCCGTGTCAAATGGAATTTTTTTCTTATTAGAAACTTTATTCTTACAAATCGTGTTTTTGAACTTTCGGTTACTATGGGCCGTGGCTCGCTCTTTGCTAAGCTTTAGCTATCACTGGAACCATGATTTAACATCAGCCTGGAAACTATTTGTATTTGATTGAACATTTTTGAAAAATGATATTAATCCAATGATTCATCATAGCCACTAACTAAGACAAAAAAAAATGATCTGTCCTTCCTGTCATAAAAAGGTCAAAGTATAAAAAAAGTCAAACAAAAGTAAAAAAAAAAAAAGTCAAAGAAAACTCAAAACGGAGCGAAAGGATTTAGCTCAGGAATGAGTCATTTAATAAAATTAAATGTATTTAAACTTATTTCACTTGATTTCTAACTGACTCGTGGGACATGAGAGATTTTTGATATGATATTTGGTCCGTTTTCTTGTCATAATACAATGATTTGTTTCTTATAAAATTAAAAAGTTTTCTCATTAGAATTTTTTTTGCAAATCAGATTTTTGAACTTTGCGTTTTAGCTATCACTGCAACCAGTATTTAACACCAGTCCAGAAACCATTTGGATTCAATCGAGTTTCATGAGTTTCATGAGTTCGACGAAGACTGTTTCATTTAAAATTATTTTAATCTTCGAAGCCGGCGATTGGACATGTTGAACATTTTTTTAAAATAGGGTTAATCAAATGCAACATCATAGCCACCGACTAATTCAAATAAAATTGTGATCCGTCCTGCCTGTTATAAAAAAAGTCAAAGTATAAAAAATTTCAAAAGGGGAAAAAAGGAGCTAAATAATTTAGCCTATGAATGGGTCATTTAATAAAATATAAATCTATTCAAATTTATTTCACTTGATTTCTCACTTAATCAAGGAACATGAGAGTTCTTTAACGTGATATTTTGTCAAATCATAATTTTTTTTACAAATCAGATTTTTGAACTTTCGGTTACTATCTTTATTTCTATCTTTGAAGCCAGCGTTTGGACACGTTGAGCATTTTTGAAGAATATATTAATCCAATGCAACATCAAAGCCACCAACTAAGACAATTAAAATTTTGAGATGTCCTTCCTGTCATAACAAGATCAAAGCATAAAAAAAAGTCAAAAGGCAAAAGAAAAACGTAGCGAAATGATCAAACAGTTCGTGGTAACGAACTGTAGCAAGGAGCAACCCGGCTCGATAGTAACCAAAACTATAAAAAATGGATTTTGATACCAATAGCTACATAAAAAAAATCGCATTCTAATGCTGATTTTAAATATATAAGTTTCATCAAGTTTAATCTTACCCATCAAAAGTTACGAGCCTGAGAAAATTTGCCCTATTTTAGAAAATAGGGGGAAATAACCCTCAAAAGTCATAGAATCTTAACGAAAATCACGCCATCAGATTCAGCATATCAGATAACCTTAGTTTCAAGCTCCTATCTACAAAAATGTGGAATTTTGTATTTTTTGCCAGAAGGCAGATCACGGAAACGTGTTTATTTGTTTGTTTGTTTTTTTTTCCCATGGGTGATCGTATCGACCCAGTGGTCCTAAAATCTTGCGAGAGGGCTTATTCTAACGGAAATGAAAAGTTCTAGTGCACCTTTTAAGTGACCAAACAAATTGGAGGGCACCTAGCCCCCCTCCCACGCTAATTATTATCCCACAGTCACCGGATCAAAATCCTGAGATAGCCATTTTATTCAGCGTAGCCTAGTTATTAGAAACTTTTATTTACAAATCAGATTTTGAACTCTCAGTTTTAGCTATCACTGAAATCATGATTTAACATCATAACCATTTGGATTATAGGATTATTAATCTGGACCATTGGTCCAGAAAGCATTTGGATTCAATCGAGTTTCATGACTATAATCATTCGACGAGGACTGCTTCATTGTTTATTTTTATTTTTACTGTTTCATTTTAGAATTATTTTTATCTTCGAAACCAGCGATTGGACACGTTTATCTCATAAATGAGTCATATAATAAAATGTAAATCTATTTAAAGTTATTTCACTTTATTTCTTACTGACCATGGAACATGAGAGCTCTTTAACGTGATATTTTGTCGATTTTCTTGTCATACTACAATGATTTGGTTCTTTTTTAAGCATTCTAGATCAATTTCTTGTTAGCCTACAATTTATTAACTCGTTTTTATGAGTTCTTACAATTCACGCTTGATTAAAACGTCTAATTTCCAGATAATTTGGGACATTTTGACATGTTTGATTTTTTATTGCCAGCTGTGTTAGCAGAATATCAATTTTAAATTGGGTCTTAAATTAATCAGGAAATTCTGCAAGAGTGACAGACACGCCTCTTAAGTATTGAGATAGTCATGGTTTTATAGATAAGGAATAAGATACGCGCTAAAGCATTCCACTTAAACTCACTTGATTTATATTCATTTACCAAGGGATTGGAGGCAATTTGATGAGTTCAATGTTGTTATTATTGTTCTTTTTTTTTTTGAGGACACAGTTTTTTAATCTAACGATACTAAATCAACGAAAGTATAACAGTTCAAAATAGGGATGAAACCTTTTAATAGACAGTGAACAGATATAAAATTTTTAACTGGATATTTCGAACATATACAGTGTTCATCATGTTTTAATGCTCATTTTTTACACTGTATATGTGTTCGAAATATCCAGTAAAAAATTTTGTATCTGTTCGCTGTCTATTAAAAGGTTTCATCCCTATTTTGAACTGTTATACTTTCGTCACGGAAAGGCAGTGTGGTCTTCAAAGTTAGATACTAAATTAACACAACAGAAGAAATTTGATAAATGACGCAACGCCCATTCAAGCTTAGAAGTGTTAAAAAAAATGCACAGACTTTTTACATTTCCTCAATGGACAGTGCCATTTGTAAAAGGGACCAAATTTATCAAAATCAACCGATAATATAAAAGCATCAGGAAGGTGTATGATGTCGAACTATTATCAATACAAGATAATTTGTCGTAACAGAATAGCGAACAAACTTTTTGAAGTTCTTAAGAGGATTTCATACCTTAAAGGATTGTCCTATCTCTTCCATTATACACTTTTTTTTAGCTTCTATGGCCAAACTATTTAATATTGACTGGATATTCTTGCCATAACATGTAGAGCTTGGATAAGACACATGAATAAATGACAGAAAAAAAACACCTACTTCCCCAGAAATCTTAGGAAACAAAACATTTAACTTCTCCTATTTTGTGCCGGGAATAGAGATACTCAGTTTTAGTGAAATTTAAATCATCTGAAACTGTGACTTTTTTTGACTAAACAGAATTCTCTTTTGAAAGTTCAGGAAAGAGCATTCCCTAAAAGTGTACTAACATATCTCCCAGAAAAACACTAAAAATCAGCTCGAAAGATCTATCGTTTGACCTGTTTGGCAGCTTTCGGAATTCCCTGTGCTGTTAGCAGTTTTGATTGAAAACCTTACTGACACAGTGGGCGTAGAATTTCATTGTATTTTCAATCAAATTTCATAGTCAAATCACCAATTTTCAGTGGCTCTTGATAGTGGGTAGTCCCCTGTGCAAATTCGGAAATGGGCCCTTTGTCTCAGAGACGGTCAGCCGGCACTGGGGCTCGCAAAAAGATTTTAAGATATCAACCCCCTTAATGTACTCCCTTTCACTTTAATGTGCTTCAATACCTTAAAAACCACTCCAAAAATTGCAGTGCACGCAAATATACATATAGGGCTTTGTTCTTAGTGCCATAGAGCATATTAATGAGTCACCATGGACATGACGGGAAGTGCTTTAGTGTTTTTTTTTTTTTTAGTAATCATGGAGCTAATGGTTCAGCAGTGTTCTGAAAAGAAATTCACTGCTTATAGTTTCCCCGTGTAAATAGTCTGGGAAGCTCCCACGTAGCATGTGAGTTTCAGGTGCCAGGTTAGGCTGAAAACCCCTGGTTCTCTCACAACTAGTAGTAGACATAGTAGCAGTAGTAGTGGATGAACAGATACCCAGAATACCCCCTAGTGACCCTTTGAGAGTCATTCAAGTACTTTGACAAAAAATCTGCAAAAAAAGCAAACAGCGGACATGATAAGATTGGCTTTGGAAGAACTTAAGCACAACTAATGATTCTGGATCACACTAACTTTTACCTACCTTAAGGAAATTAATTTATCACGAAAGAAATCAATTGATCATGTTATTTCATTCATTCAGCGAGAGTAAGAATGGAGCTTCTACCATTATTCTGTACACAAAAAAAAATGTGAGAATAAGAAATGACAAACCCTTGAAAACTTGACACAAATAAAATTTCCAATTTTTATGGCAAGGATGATTTCACATTACAGATCATGATCCATCTAGTATCAACAACTGCGTAAATTTTTTTTGATTTTTATCAAAACGTTCGTGGTAACGAATTGTAAGTAAGGAGCGACACGGCTCAAAAGTGAACGAAAATCTAAAAAACTGAATTTTGATATTAATAGGTACATAAAAAGAATCAGCTTATTATGCTGATTCCAAATTTAATAAAATTCATCGAGTTTAGCGTTGCCCATCAAAAGTTACGAGCCTGAGAAAATTTGCCTGATTCTGGAAATACCGGGAAACAATCCCTAAAATTAAAGGAATCCTAATGAAAATCACACCATTATATTCAACGTACCAGACCAGAGAACCCTACTGTAGAAATTTCAAACTCATATAAATAAAAACATGGAATCTCATAATTTTTCCCAGAGGACAGATCACGGATGCGTGTTTATTTGTTTTTTTTCCCAGGGGTGATCGTATTGAAGTAATGGTTCTAGAAAACTGGGAGAGGGTGCATTTAAATGAAAAATAAAAGTTCTAGTGCCCTTTTAAGTGACCAAAGAGAATGGAGGGCAACTGGCCTTCCTCCTACGCCCATTTTTCTCAAATTATCTAATCAAAATTTTTAGACAGTCATTTTATTCAGTCTAGTTGAAAGATCAAATAACTAAATCTCTAGGGGTAAAATAACCCCCCAGAATCCGTCGTGAGAGGTCTGTAAGCAATGAAATTTGTCCATTGTTTACCCATAGCAACTGCTATTGTGAAATATACAGACATTTTCGGGGAAGGGGGCATTTTGTGCTTGGGGTGGATTTACATAGGGAGAATCCTCCTTGGGGAATGAAATTTCCGGGGGAGCGAGTGATTTTTTCAGGGAAAATTTCTCACTGGGGGTCGAAAGAAGTCCTATACGTAGCTATTTTTAATTCTCTTACATTCTATTTGCCAACTCAATGTTGCATGTTGAGATGTTCCAGGGGAAATATCCAGGGGAAAATATGGGATTACAGTCTTTTTTAAATTGAAGTAAGTTAAAGAGAATTTTCTTGACTGAATCGCCCGCAAGAAATTTCAAGGGTAGGGAGATTTCAGCAAGGATGAAACTGTCTGGAGTGAACTTCAATGGGGGAGAGGCGGGGGTGCAATTTATGTTGGATGAAATTTCCAAGGAGGATTTTCCCATGAGGGGGATATATTTCATGGAATGTGAGCCAGATTTACCTGCATTATTTGAAAAACGACCAGAAATTACTTAAAAAACTATAAGGAGCAACATTAAAACTCAAAATGAACAGAAATTATTCCGTATATGAAGGGTTGCCCCTCCTTAATATCTTGCTTCGTTACGCTTAAGTTTGACTGATTGTCCCAACTTTTCAAAAACGATAATTTTGAAACACAACGGCCATTTATTTAGAATAGGAGGCTTTTCAAAACTGCTAAGAGCTTAAGCGTAAAGACCTAGGTATTCAGGAGGGGGAACGCTTCGTATACGGAATAATTTCTTTTTGTTTTGAGTTTTTATGTTGCTCCTTAATATCAGTTAAAAAAAAACTTTTTTTTATTTAATCACTCTTAAGAAATGAGTTCCATAAAATCCTAAGTTCAGTTTCAGAACGAAACCAATTATGGGGCCAGCCTACAGATTTTTTGTTATTTGGCTGTTGTAATTACTTTCTCTTCTGAAGATAGAATTAAGTGTCAACTTTACTGCTTGATTTGTTAGCATTGGTTTACTGGAATCAATATGTTGCCACAGTTTTTCAATCATACAAGAAGTGTGATAGAATTTAGGGTTTCACAATTTTAGCCATTTACTTGGCTTGCAGATATTCGTAAAAGACAAAATAGCAGTAGATGGAAAAACATACTTCTAGAAAACGTATTAATGAGGAATGCTTGAAGACCCCTCCCCTTCCCATTAGTCTCAAGAATATATTTTGACTTCCATCAACGATCACTTTAAGTTCAATTATTAATACTAATCAATAAAACAAAATATTTTCAGTGAAATTATATGTTGTTAGTAATTAAATTATTATTATAAAAACCACTCCAATACTATAGAATCTTAGTTAGGGTCGTAGTCGGTTAAGTAAAAATACTTCACTTCAAAAAAAGCAAGACTTGCTTAAAGGATGATCTAAATATGCCTGAAAATTAGAGATTTTGCCTTTTTTCAACAATTTTCAACGAATTTTTCATTAAAAATGTCGCACAGAAAATTGCAAGAATGTTGTTCGACAGCAGATATATAAAGTTGAATTCCAGGTATCGAATGGTAGAAAAATCGTCGTCTGGCGTAGCTTACCAAAAACTTACACTATTTTGGGATGGTACAGTAAATGAAATTTACTTATAAACTTTAACTCACTGCTCTCTTGAAAAAAGGGATTCTTAAAATAGCTCATACTGACTCGATGAAATTTCGAGATAACCAAAACATCTGTGCTCTACTTTAACTTCTCTTCAGGCTTTCTAAAAAGCGTTTTTCTAAGTGATAAAAGTCTGTTTTGACAATATGGAATCAATCAACAACTTCTAAAGTGATTCTTAGTCCAAAATCATCAGTCGACCATTGACGAGTTTGATGACAGCCGACAGAAAAAGTTTATTTAGGAAACATTTCAGAAGTTCAGCGAAGCTTAATAAATTAACACGAATTAAGTTGATGACTTGAAGAAGTATTTATGACTTGAAGAAGTTATTAAAATTAGTAAGTCGAAGTTGGAATTTTAAAACTACTTTTCGAAGAAGGCTTTAAGGTCTGTTAGGTACGGTGACAAGGTAGAGGCTCTTAGAAGCAGCGCTATAAAGTGCAATCGATTCGGATCCTGGTGCTGCCAATAATTTGATTTGGAGCAGGGGTCACTGGCGTGTTTCTGCAGACTTAGTCTAAGTTCACCCAATGGGTACCTGGCGAAATCCGGGGAACGTAAACAGGAAGGTGTGAAAGCCCAGGACCGCTACTACTCCACTGTACTGCCTGGCTAAATGGCCAAGAAACGGAGATCAGCACCACCTGTAGGGACTGGGAAGTCCTAGTGTCGCATCCTTCAACTTCTTTTTTCACCTTTTCCTCAAAGTGCTGCGGTTTTATACCAGTTTTATATTTATTCTATGATATTTTTATTTTATATTTAGTATGGGGTCCTTTTCCAAAATGTACAGAAAAATATACCATGTTTATCCTGGGTCATATACTGTGCCTGCTATATTTTTAAAATGGTAAAATGGCTCTTAGATGAGCAAAGAATGCCAAAATATTAGTAAAATTAAAAAAAAAGGTGGTATTAATAGAAAATAGGGTCAAGATAAAACTGTTCTCTTGCTATGAATATCCGTCATAAAATGAAGCCTAGGAATAAATCTCTAAATTCTTTGTATTTTCGATAATTATTTTAAAGTTTGTGGAGCATTCTCTCAAAAGGAGTAAAATTGTATTCTACATTAGCTAGTCTAATTGTAAAATTAAATAAGAAGACTTCCTAGGAAATGCAAATTCAACCACTTCCCTTGAGACAAAGCATTTTGCTGGTTAACTTCTTCCTGTGTAAAATCCATAATATTTGTGATTATTGTCCTGAAAGTGTCAGTTATAGAAATTT